>NW_025336481.1:32941361-32972482 GCF_004798865.1 Varanus komodoensis | reverse complement strand
CAAGGATTTGATTGTTCACAGTCTCTGTCTCTGTCTCTGTCTCTGTCTCTCTCTGTCTCTCTGTCTCTCTCTCTCTCTCTCTCTGTGTGTGTGTGTGTGTGTAGGCATGTCTTTGCTTGTTGTCATCACAGAGGGATTTCCAAAGATCTGTAACTGTAAGAAAGATAAGCAACAACCTATCACCTTCCTAGGAAATGTCTAAATTCAAGACCATCCCAATTCCTCCAGCAGTTCCTGTAAGATGTCCAGGGGAACAAGTTCACTTTTTGCATAAAAATATTTTTCAGTTCTTCCATTCTTTGCATTGCTCTATTAACATTATAAGTTAGTTCTTTGTTATATGACAAGCAATTCAAAATCTAATGTTGCAGAAATATCTCCATCTTCATTTCAACGTACAGTGAAATCTAATTTAAACAAGCAGCTACATGAAAATGATTCTCATTTTCTTTATTAACTCTAAAATATACAAATATTTGCAACATTTTCAATTCATTTCAAAAACACCATTCTTGTTTTCTTTGTTATAAAGGTTGATTTCTCTAATTAGCTAAAATAATTTTTCTTAAATCCAGTGAAATGCAAATCGACTGCTGTTTAGACAGAAAAGAAAAGAAAAGAAAAGAAAAGAAAAGAAAAGAAAAGAAAAGAGAAAAGAAAAGAAAAGAAAAGAAAAGAAAAGACAGCATTTTGCTTTTAACTGTGGCTCAGAACTTTATCTCAGTTGTCAGTGATACGATATAGTCGATATAGTCGCAGAGTTACTATGCTAACAGCACTGTGTCCCAGTCTGTTTTGGTGTTGAGTGCACAGGCTTTCATGGCTAACCCTCCTTAGACCACAGACTAGGAGTGGAAGGGGCTAAAAGTGTCACCAGTCATGCAACAGTTTGGCTTGAAAAAAAGCTTCCTGTTTGATCTAATGGGAGTGTTTTAAAAGCCCAATTGCGCTGTATGTATGTGGAGGTAGGAGTAACACTGGGGAGCTAACATAGTATGGGAAGTAGAGAATGCACCCTTCTTTCTCTAGCTGTGGACCCTACCTCCCCCAAATCATTCCCTTGTTCTAAGTAGACTTTAAACTAGTCTCCATTGTTACAGTGGATCAACTGGGAAGGCCCTGTGGGATGCATTTGGCTCATGGGCTTCTAGTTCTCCAAACACAATGTAGTTAAACTTTCTGGTTTTGCAGCATGTCTGGGGCTGCCAGAAATAAGAGAGGGGCATATCAAGTACTGGAGAGGCCAGCAGAATTGCTACTGGAGCATGTTCAAGTTTAAATGCCTACTCTGATTAGAGTGGTCTTCCTCCTTATTTGCAAAATGGAATTAATAATGATTTACCTTACAAAGCCATTGGGAGAATGCATGAAATGAAGATGCCAAAACATTTGGCAGATACAAAAGTAATGCAATCCCACCACCACCCACAAATGCATAGAAACATAGAAACAGAGTGAGTCAGAAGGAACCTCCTGGGCCATCTAGTCTGACCCCCAGCTCCAGCCAGCTCTGCTCATGACATGCCTACCAAGTGCATGTCTAGCCCATCCTTGAACACCCTCACCAATGGGGCTTCAACCAAACTTGTTGGAGACATTCAATTGTCCCTAGTATTTTACTTCTGAAAAAAGTGGAGTATTATATTCCAGTCATGTCAGGTATAACATTATATAAGTCAAACGAGGGGGAAAAGCAAAACAAGTTTTCAACTATTAAAATTTTGATTTTCTGCATCGCAGAATTCCAATTTCACCACATCAATTAATTTATGACACACTGGTCAGGCTTCAGAAGTGAAATCCATCTTTATTTATTCTATACCTTTACTTTGCAACAAATGCCCTGCTTTCATAAAACTGAAAGATATGTTAGTGGATTACCAAGCTGATTAATTCAAGGAGGCAAATTTTATGTATGTGTGCATATATTCATATATCATCTTTTCATTTAAAAGAAATGAAGAAATCTTAATCCAGTGCATGTCTACTCAGAAATAAGCCCTACTCAGTTCAGTAGGAGTTACTCCCATCTGAGCGCCCATCTTGACACCTAATCTACTACCTAAATCTTAAAAGGAGACTCAGTTTAAAGGCCTTTATCTAGTGCATTCAACATCTCAGGTCCCACATCTGGAGCTGGTGGGCAAGAAAAGCAAAGCTCAGCCTACCTCCAGTCCTTTGGCGCAGCCAGTAGGCTCATGAAATATAAAGGAGCCTGGGAGATAGTGGAGACAGGCGCGGCAGGAATCTTCCAACACTGCCTTCCAACATTTACCCTTTAGGAAGCATTGAAATGAACCCAGTGGCAGTGCTAGATGAAGATTTAAACTAATGTCTGTTTTGACTGCCTAGTCCTCTGATTTTAGCCTTACATTCTTGCCATATTAGATGAACTGTTGTATGTCCTTTATGGATTTATCACACTTTTAGTTACTTGAACCTCTCACTGTTAAAGGTAGCTTCTGTTATACAGAAATGGTTGAAAGAATAATGTGCTTCCTGTTTAATATACAATGGGCAGATGGTTTCTGATCCCATCTGCTTCAGTGCGTTCCTACTGGCTTGAATTTCTTAGGGAATGTAACCACATACTGTATGGCTTCAAAGCACTTGGAATTCTATTTAAATTTAGCCTACATAAATGCTAAACAACTAAAAGTCAGGCCTTGCAAGCACAGAGGACCACCCTGCAGGTAGATGCTGTATCTCCTAACCAACCCAGCCATGAAAAGATCTGAGAGCTACAGTGTAAATTTACCCTGCAGTCTCAGGTGAACACCTATTATATTAACAACAGTGGTTTAAACTGCTGATCTGCTGGGCTGGCTGATTGAAAGGTCGACCGTTTGAATCTGCACAACGGGGTGAGCTCCAGCTGCTCTGTCCCAGCTCCTTGCAGTTCGAAAGCATACAAATGCAAGTAGATAAATAAGTACCTCTTCAGTGGGAAGCTAACAGCGTTCCGTGCACCTCAGTGTTTAGTCATGCTGGCCACATGACCACAGAAACTGTCTGAGGACAAACGCTGGCTTCCTCAGCTAGGAAAAGGAGATGGGCACTGCCCCCTAGATTCAGACATGACTGGACTTTAATGTCATGGGGAAACCTTTACCTTTAAGTAAGCCCAAGTGGACATACTCCCAGGCAAGATTGTATAAAATTGCAGTCTTAAACCCTTCTTGCAGCCATGTAGAGCTGTGACCAGCCATAAGCTATGTCTTCATCAAAACCCTTTCCTAGATCTATGGTTTTTGGGATCTGTTGAAAAGTTTCTCTCATAAAATGAATGTTTAGAGGGACTGGAGAAGAGTCCCCTGGCTTTCTCTTGAAGCCAGGAGAAAGCTCAATAAGCCTTCTTCAAATACCTGAAAGGCTGACAGAGGGAAAAGGTCAAAGACTTATTTTCTTTTCTCTAAGAGGGCAGGGCTGGATCTGATGGGCTTAAGTTACCCCTTAAGTTACAGGAGGATAGATTTGGGCTAAAAAGTGGAAAGAATAATTAAATTACTGGGACCAGTTGCAGCGGGTGGATGTTGGGTCTTCCTTGCTAAACATCTTCAGGCGAAAACTGGACAGCCTTGGTCTGGGCTAGACCCCTGCCAGTATGGTTCTAGGAAATGGCTCTTCTTAGCTCTGAAGACTCACTTGTGTTAAGGATTTGCACAGCACTGATAACACTGGTAAGCACCCGTAATTCCCTGTGAGATGAAGAACCAAGCCTCTACACTGAACATGGGGAAGGATGGATTGTGAAATCCATTCTGTTGTCTAAGTTTTGCATGTGATCATCTGCTCATGCATGGAAATGGATTTTGTACAAATGTGCTGATTTGTACTTTATACAAATTTTACATTTGTACAATTTTGTACTTATGTGAATTGACTGCCCGCCCCCAAAATGCATAACACCCCCTCCAAATAAAATATGAATATTCCTAAAAATGTGTATTTTCATTCTTAGGCTAAGAATGTGCATGTTATTCTTAGGCTATCTTTCCACTACCAAATTTATGTAAAATTACAAAAGTTTGGTTTGCAACTCAGGAAAAGCCACTGTAGAACCTGTGGGTCAGAGTCTTAGAAATTCAAACTCTTTGAGTCCATTGTGGACTTTTCCAAGAGCACTTATCTTAAAGCTCTTTGCCACTGGAGAATGTTGTCCAGGGTTTCACCTCATTGCAAAGCTGCCCTATTTCTCCTTCCTTCGAGGAAGCTGGTATTCTATGGGTTGCCTTTCTGACTTGTACCCACACAACAAAGCCATATGTGCAACAAAGGCTAGGTACAATTCAAGATGGTGGCCTTGATATAACTACAGTCTGGCACCACATGAGACCAAGCACAGCCATCTTATACAGTATAATCAGAGTCATGCTGCTGAAACTTCTGTTCTTTTCAAGGCTTCCAATCTGGGTGGAATGTCGAAGGCAAGCAGGAAATATTGGACCATTAACATACAATTCAACCTATGCAAGAAGTAAGCCTGAGATTGATGTGTTGGCTTTGTATTTACAGCTTTATTTTCCCTTGTAATTCTCTTCATTTATATTAATAGGAGGAGGGAAATCACTTAACATTTAACTTACACAAAATGCTCGCTGTTGCCATTCAGCTCTCCGATTCATAACTAATGATTTACATAAAACAGCAACAGGAGGCTACATTTAGAGAAAATGTCACTGAGTCTTATTATCTGATTGTCATTAGGAATGCCACTGTTAGTTAATAGTTCATCAAAGGTATTTCAGATTTCTTTTATATGAAATGGGGTCTATTGTCTATTGTGTCACACAGTATATATCGATGGAAAAGATGTCAAACCATGACCTGATTTCTGTTTCATTTTTATTGTTATGTACTCTGGCTTGAAGTAGTGAAAAACTATAAGGACAATGCTGCAATACTGAGAAATGGTAGAAACATCTAGCATATTGGCAATATTTCCTTTAGTTACAAAAAAATAAGACATGAGAAAATGCACATATATAAGAGAGAACAGATCATATCAGATTCAAGACAGCAAGTCCTACAGCTCACACGCCCCTACTCTGAGCCCACAGTTTCCAGGAACTTCCAACCAGGTTATTTTCAGTGCTCTGGTCCCTCCCTCCTTCCCTCAGTCCAACTGCCCACAGCTTTCTGTTGATTTTCTTCTCTTCCCCTAAGACCACCTCTAAACTCTGATGTGTATCACATTTTGAAAACTGGAGAAAGATTCCCAACCATCAAGAAACCATTTTCTGAGATTAGCTCCCATAATGAAACAGCAAGTGATCATCCTGGACTATTAGCCAAAGTGATGGTTAGCTGGCATCACTGACTGGACTTCTTGACCACAAGCAACACTAATTTGGATGAGAACTAGAGATGTTCTCCAATGCATTTTTACCAGTCCCAAGCTTACCCAACTCTAATTTGTTAGCCAGCACAATGTCTCTATGGCTGCCACCACTATGTTAGTAGAGATCCCCAAATAAAACCAACCTGCGATAGCGTCCATGCTTTTACCATGGAATCCTCCTGTTTTTCCCAGCCAAGGATCTCCCTTGCTAATCTAGTCATTCAGGACTGTCCCAACATAGTTTGCTGCTTGAGTTAAAGGACAAGATGTTGTTCGCCAGCCCATTCCATGTACAGAACCTGACTCAGTTGGTGGTTCACTTATTCATGTTGGCATCAAATGGACATAGCTGAGAAGATTGGTCCAGAATCTGGGAGTCCCCATGAAGACAGATTATTTATTTATTTACAACTGTTTTAAACTGTCCACTACCAAGGTCTTGGGACAGTTTGACAGTAAAGCAGAATAAAACAAAATATTCTGCTTTCAGACATCTCCTTTCTTGCTATCCTCTGACACACCCTCAGATATTTCAGTTGATGAGTATAGTATATGGGTAGGACCATACACTGGGTGAAGTATTCCCTCAGGTTTTGTGGTCCTGAGTCATGTAACACTTTCTAAGTTAAAAAACAAAAAAGCAACCTCTTGAATTAGGCTCAGAAAAGGTCAGGCATCCACCACAAGTATACCACATCACTGTTATATGTTCAGAAATCCCTCTCCCTCCTATCAATGTGGTTGCCACATTGGGCACAACTGCACCTTCTGAACCATCTTCAAAGGAAGCCCTACCAGTGACAGGACAGCTCCTTGCACCACATCCTTGTACAGCAGGCTAGCTTAGATTTGTGTGCTCAGAATGCATAGCATATGCCCCTCTGTCCTCCAACACCTTTTCATCACTCACTGCCCTGCCAACAGAGTGCACAAAGCCGCTGCCTCACTCTGCCTAATGATACAGTTGGCCCTGTTAGGACAACATGCAGCCAGATTATATAGGGACCAATTAGATCTCTAATTAAATGTATTTATCATGGAGGAAAAAAGGGAGTTCATCATGGCATTACTATGCTGTGGACCTTAACTGTAGCTTATGTGGAAGGACCAAGCAAGAGCTCAAAGCTGGCTTTGTTTCAGTCTATTTCAAATGTTCTCTGGAGTCTAAAGCCACTTCACTCCAGACATGTATCCTCAAGCAGGGATTATGTGTGATAGGGTAGAGTAGTAGGGATAGGCCAAGTATATTCTTCTTAATCCTGGAGATGTGAAAAAAAGTGCATTAACAGACTGCCAGAAACAGAGCTTGTGAGAAGCCAGTGAGAGAAGGGCATTCCAACTTGATGCTACCATTCACCACATAACTAAAGAAGATTAGAGTTAAACACTCTTAACTGTTGGGCAACTTTACCAGGAAGGCTAGAATTTCCACCTATCACCACATAATGAATGAAGAAATATTTTAGCTGGGGAATTCCAAGAGGGCTGGCCAGATGTTGGTTGAGCATATTAAAAAAATTAAACTCAGTAATACAATAAATCTATCAGTCTGTTGATCAGATGCAACCCAGATTATAACATAACAGAACACACACACACACTCAATATGATAATATTAGCCTGAATCCTTGAAAAGTAAATGTCAATTATTTCAATAGAGTTGAGTTGCAACTTAGGGTGTCATTCTATGTATGTTGTGCTAGCTGGGGCATGCTGGGAGTTGTAGGCGCTTTCTCTGTCTAAACATGCATTGTGCTCTTAGTGGGCTCTGAGGCTCACATACATCCAATGCATTTTTGCAAAATGGCTACTAGCATTTTTGTTAGCGATGCAGTTTCAGAGGAGGAGGGAAGGCAGCTGAAACAGCTTCAAGTTACCTCATATACTGGCTGCTCCAGGCAATTCCCCTCCCTGTTCCTCCAAATGTCTTCTGGAACCCCTTCCTGAGGCTGCTTTCCTGACCTTGGGAACAGCCAGCATGTTTTCCCATGCTTGGGGGGCAAGTTAGGAGAAACAGAGCACTGCCTCTTGCCATGCAGCTGGGAATCCAAACAGTCCTCTGGTCCTCTTGATAAGGGCCATAGTGTTGTTCCTGCCACATGTTTAGGAATGCAGCTGTGGGTTGTCTAAATTTTGGCTCTAGTCCACTTGAAGTAGGTACAAGTACAATCTGATGAACATTAACATTTAGCCCATTTAGCTTTGCTAGCAAGTATGGAATTCATTTAACTAGGAGACAAGAAGAAATATGCAACTAAAGTGAGATTAACACTCTAACTTTGGAACTGCTTATATGGTGAGGGAACACCAATATTTCACTGTCTTTAGTAACTCAATATGTTTTTGCCATGAACCGAGTCTTTCTTACTCTGGCATTGATGGTAGAACTGCATAGACCATCACTTATCCTGAAAGAAAGTCACAAGCAGAAAGTCCTTTGATTATCCAACAGCTTACACTTGACTTGCTCCAGCAAGATCGATGTATTGCAATAGCAGTCACGTGAACAAGCTACTGGTAATACTGGGGACTAGAACTGCAATCCTTTACACACCTACAGGGGAATACATCTCTTTAAACATAGCATGACAACTCTGAGACCATGCATAGGATGGCAATGAGGCACACACACCCAAAAGAGAAAGAGAGACAGAGACAGAGACAGAGTGAGACAGAGAAGAGGGGAAGCTGGATCTATTGAGATGAGGGGAGCCAAGAAAAACAATTTGTGCAAAAGATTTCACACCCAACACTTCTGATTCATGTAGATACACACAGCCTCTTCAGAAGCATGTGAAATTAGATAAATGTGTGCATTAGAATGAGAACCATATTAAATGTCTATCACCATCTCTAGTGGTGTCTTCTGAAACATAGGCTGAAAAGAGTGGATTCCTCTGAGTCAAAATTGCCTCGATGAAAATTGCATTCAGAACTTCTAATGGTCTCAAACGTACTGAACACACATTCTATTTATTTATTTATTAAAACATTTCTATGCCGCCCCTTGCCGAAGCCTCGGGGCGGCTTACAACACAATAAAATACAATAAAATACAAAAATAACAATATAAAATTAAAATTAACAACATAAAATAAATAAACAATATAAAATATAAATATTATGAAAGCATGGGATGGGACAGCTTGTGCTGGGCCAGTTGAAGGCCAGTTTTGGCCATGGGAAAGCATCAACAAAGAAGGGTGCTCAAGAGAGAGACTGCGGCATTGCACCAGTAGCATGAGGTTAGCACACGGTCTGATGTAGGTTATACTGCTGTAACTAGGGCTTTCCTACTTTAATGTTCCACCAAGTAAATTTCTCCCAACCATCCCACAAGTAAAAAAAGCAAGCTTGGCATTGACAAAGTTCCATCCCAGCCTTCTCGGCACTGTCCTAATTGTCTGCTTGCATTGATTTTTTTAAAAATAGGAGAGCACTAAATAACATGGTTCCCCAACTGCATTATGAAGGTACACAATTGAAAAATATGCATGAAATAATGTGAATTTCTGAAAACATGTCAAAATTAATCAGTACAGCAAAAATAATGAGAGGAAACATGTGCAAAATATGCACACATTTTCATGCAGAAAAAAATGAAGTGGCTGATAGGGACATAACTTGGAGCAAACTTCAAAGTGGAATTTGGAGAACTTTGATCAGCTCAAGTTTTGCTGATTCAGTCCATCCATAGCACCAATCCCACATTTCCAGAGTTTGGTGAGCTGAATATTAATTAATGCTTTTGGAAAAGGGAATTTTCTACTATAGTGGTAAAAATCTTTTACCGCAGGGCTCCTTTTTATTAATCAAACACATTTTAAATGCATTTATAGTCAGCAATGTGATACAAGAACAGGGAAAACCAAACCTGAATTAAGTTTGTTTATTTGTTTTTAATGGGAAGATATGAGTGTGACTAAGATTCTCTTCAAGCAGGCAGGAGACAAAAACATGCATTTCCAATTTAATTTGAAGACCTGCAGTCATTTGACCTGAATCTTGTGTTTGGAATCACAAACCCCCTGAATACTGCTTTGTAACAGCAGTAGTTCAGGGGAGCACATTATCAGCTTCCTTTGAAGTTGGCACCTCTCCAAGTACACAGTGCCAGCAGTGAGGTTAGGGAAGGACAACAAAAAGGTAACCCAGCTCCCATGCTCTCCAGGGACTGCCTTTCTTCACCCCACCTTCCTTCACTATCTTTCCTTCTTTTTCTCTCTGTTTGTCTGCTGTTGGACAAATCACAAACCTGTGCAATTAGTTGCTCTAGTCCAATATTTGGCACAAACAGTCATTATTATTGTTTTCCGAGATGTACCTTTCTCCTGTTTACCGTCTTCGCTTTATGTCCTGTGGTCATGCTTTCTGCTTTCTGATATCTAAAAAACACAGCGCTGTTTCTCTTTTAGCACTATAATCACACAGCAAATAAGTTGTTGCACCTGCAGATGAGCAAAAGCACCACTGCAAGTGTTATGAGCATTTAATCTTCTGTGCCAAGGCTACAGACTCTTGCGCCTGCTCTGAAGGTGCTTATGTCTATGTGACGGATGCCACACCGGCCCTGATTTGATGCACGTATTGCCTCTTCCTGGGCTCTTTACAATTCCGCAGCTGCTGTTCCTTAGTATGGGATAGCCTACTTCTCACGGGGTTGTTATCTCAGTGACCACTGAAGAATTTTCTTAGGCCATAGCAGTGGTATTATTACTATTTTACAGCAGTTGTTTGGTAATAGATTACCAAGTAAATTTCTTTTCTGTTCTGATCTGGTGATCTTGTTTTTTTTTTTTTCATAATCTATAAAGATGTTATTATACCTAATAATGCAAGATACTGTTCACCTTGCTCAAGATGCAGTATCAAGAATAATCTCAAAGTGGAAAACAATATTAGCAATGAGGTTGTGATTCCATGGCCTGCTGGCATTGCCTGGGGCTGCCATGGGATAGCTCAGAGGCTCAGGTCTGAGGACAGAAATGCCTTCCAAGGTCAGAGCTGGCACTGCACCCTCTGAGGGCCCCTTCCTCTGCCCTCACAGCCTGCATGGCTCTTCCTGCACCCTCTGGGACCCCATGATGGAGGGCTGGCTGAGGGGAGTGGAAAGGAGGACTGAGGCATCACCTTTCTCCAGGGAGTCCTGGGGATGTCTCAGCTTCTCTTCCCTGTGAGGAGGAGGGGCTGTATGGTGGCTGTAATCATCTGTCTAATGCTTGGGAGATCAAGGGGAGTGCAGAGGCAAGAACTGCTCTTCCTGATCTCTACAGACTTTCTGAATTTGGAGACTTAGATGTAGACACATTGAATGCCACCCTGAAACAATTTTTTAAGTACAAAGTCAGCTAGTATTAAATTATCCCAGGCAGAGAAAAGGGCTTTCATGTTTCCTAAACTTTTTTCCATTCTCATAAATAATAAAGAGGGTCCACTTGTCTAAAAATCACTCTTCCATTGATCTCTTTCTCAAACTCTTATCATACCAGTCAGCTTAATCCGAGTACTCCTTTCCTGGACCTTCAGACATAGTCATTAATTGACTATTAATCCACCCTTCTGGTGGATCCCTATTGCTTTGCAATAACTTGGGTAACTGCTTGGGGAAAGGGGACCATCAGGGTTCCAGACACCTCTTCATCCTGCCTTAGCAGACTGCAGTTCTGGAGTCAGGGACCCAACTCAAGACTACAGTCTTCAAGATCCAGCATTGTGAGGAAATGGTGTGTTTGGCTATATAGGAAGGACCTGGTAAGGTGATGGTTTGGTTTTATAGGCGGTTTAGATCCCCCTATTAAAAGGCTAGAGGGAGAATGATATTAGGTGCCCATCTGAGGAGGTGGCAGCAATAATTTGATTTAAAAATAATTACTGCTTGTAATTCTGTGATAGGCAGTTCCCTGTGATCTCATATAATATAGCCCCTGTGGGGACATTTGGAAAATCAGAAAAACAGAATGCTGGTCATGCTTAATCATCTGGTCATGGAATGATCTCTTCATCCTTTTACAGGTGCCATACATGTAAGTAGTGGTAACATGTAGAAGCTTGACCCTGTAGTGACAGAAAGGTGAACTGGGAGCCTGAGATGGGACTGAAGCATCATAGCACTGAAAATCATGGATGGCACTTCTAGGTCACCTAAACTACATTGGCTGCTAGTTGAGGTCTGGGTCCAATTCAGGGCGCTATTATTAACATTCAAAGCCTTAGACAACTTGGGGCCAGGCTATCTGAAGAAACACCTTGCCCCATATGTACCTCCCAGGACCCTAAGATCTTTTTCTGGGGCTCTTCTCCGGAAGCCCCTCCAAAGGAGGTAAGGAGGATAGCTACCAGAAGGGCCTTTTCAGTTGTGGCACCCCATCTCTGGAATGAGCTCCCCAAAGTGGCGCACCTGGGTCCTATTCTGTATTTCCCAGGATTTTAACTGCTAATCTTTTAATGTGAGTTTTTATATTGTATTGTATCATATGCTGCTGCTATACCTCTGTGCGAATTCAGTTGCAACTGCTGTGTTTTTCTTGTCTTATGTTTTATGTCTTTTTTTTGTATGGTTTTAAACTTAGTTTGGTTATGGGGCAGTATAAAAATGAATGCAATAAATATAATGAATGCAATAAATATAATAAACATAAAATATGTGCATTTAATGAAGACAGTCCACACATCTGGCTGTGATGAGTAATCAAGTGCTGGGTCATCGAGTGATTTACATACTGGGTGACCCTTTACCTTTCTTTCTTTTAAATGTATATTTCTGGTCATCAGAGGCCCCTCCTCAATGACCACCTTTCAGTGGGTACATGAAGCATCACAGCTGAGCAATCTCCATGAACGTTAAGATGCAGAATAACAATAATATGCCATACCCAGTACTATCTGTTTAAAATGCGCCACTGGGGGGGGGGGTGTGATGCTTCTAGGGGTGGGATGGAAACTCTGACTGCAGTTAAGGGCCCATGAGCGGAAAGAAACGGGATGTACAGTTCTAAGATACTGAAAAATGTACTTAGAGCCTAACTTTTCTCCCTGGTCTTTCAAATAGTTTGTTAACATTGAAAAATGGGGTAGTTTTGCATTCTGTTTTTGTGCTTCCAGAGGGACCCGAAGAAAATGCTTCAGCCATTCATCACCCAAGTATAGCAGTTATGTATAAGATATGTGACTCTGTTTGCTTGTGAGGCTGCCTTGTCTCCTTCTATAAGAAAATGAAACACCCTGTTTTGTCTTCTTGCTTACCCTGGCTGGCTCACCACGTAGCTAAAACTGCATGAATAACAAAAACAAGGAGTGTCTCAGCAAGGCAGTGTAAGGGATAGATCACCATCAGCTGTTCAGGAGCCATAATGCCCAGTGTGATGCACTGAGTTGAAAAAGATGGGCTTTGTTGTAGGACCCAACATTAATTGCTAAGCATTCTGCTCTGTGCAAGGAAAACTCATTTCTGCATCACAGGAAGATTTGATCATTTAATAGAGATGAGAGACTTAACACGCCAGCAGCAAACCAAATGACATAGAGGGCAGCCCTGTGAACTGTGGCTCCTGGGTATGGACAGGCACATTCCTGGGCCCCAGCAGGGATATTGTCAATCCCTGAATCAGGAATCCATGCAAAGGGCAAGCAAACTGTCCATCACTCCACCTGGTCTGATTCCTTATGTGAAGCCAGTGAACTGGGAACCCTCCATTTTTTCACACATTGTACAGAAAGACAGGGATGCTCACTTCTTTCAATCCATTTGTGACTTCCTTCTTGTTCCCTTCCTTCCACTTCCTCTTGTATCCTCCCTTCTCCTCATTGCCAATGCATAATAAAGGACTCCTAAACCTAAGCTTACGGCTGTATTAAAATAATTTTTGTGCAGTGCTGTGAAATGCTTGTGCAGATTGATAAAATGGGGGGGGGGAGAGAAATTACATATTTTTAAAAATTGTGTACAATTCCCTTCAGTATTACTGTTTCTAGGGCAGTTAACAAGACATATATACCTTATTGCTCTGAGAACATTTCCTGCACCGCTTCATCCTGGCACATGGACATGGTGGAAAGGAGGAGATGCAAATCTTCTGCACTTGCCAACTGCATGTCCTGCATCTCCAGATTTCATTTCAGGAATGCTGAAAGTACAGAATCATTATCCTGGTTTAGAAGGAATGTTTAAACCACAGTTTCCAAGACACCGTGGGAAACAATCATTTAGGAAACCAAGATAGCATTTCTGTTGTGAGTAAAAGAAGAGAGGTGAGGAGACGTATATAGGCACACAGCCTATTCCAAGGCCAATAAACCATTAACTAATTCAAGCCATCCCATCTGAGCCAGGCCAAAATGCAGCTGCTAATGCAGCACATCTGTTCCTAACTGGAATATTTTTGCTCTACATGTGCTAAAGTGGTGCAAATGTGCAGACAGAAATAAACGCCGCTTTAATTATGTGTGGAAGCGGTATCAGCTGCTTTTTTTTTTTTGCTATGTTTAGATGCCTTGTTTCTTTTCTCACCATATCAAATCTAGAAAAGCTCACTTCCAACGTATATAGACCCAAAAGGGAGGATGGACAATGTTCTCTATTAATCATTATCTAGAATCACAACGTTTTCTATCCTTTAGAATGGCAAATCTCTCCTTCTGGGCTTCAGAGCCCACATTCCATGGAAGTCCCTTCTATTGCTAAAGCAGAGTAAAATACAGGTGTCAAGAGTTTCTTGAATCCATTCTACCATGACTTGGGTTTAAAAGGTCAGTTTGCTTAATGCGAGGTCCAGTCCTATGACTGTTCAGACAGGGGGAAAATGGCTGCCTGGGGAATTCTGGGAGTTCTAGGTTTTTTTCCTTCTGCCTGCACATAATTAGGATTCTACCCACAAATGATTAAAAGAGAGCCATTTAAAATTGCAGTTATAAACCAAATGACTTCTTTTATTTTTTAAAATGCTTGAGCTGATTTCAGAGCTGATATACATCTATGCTCTATTTAAAAACCTTTAAAATAACTATACCTCTTTTAAACAAGGGTAACTTTGGGAAGCTGTGGAGGAGGGCTTTTTTTGCTCCCCCAGCTCAGGGACCCATGACCACAGTCTGTCAGGTGTATTTATTTAATGAAATAGAAGAAAATAAATGAAAATACAAGGTGTCCAGAGCACCACAGAGTGCCAAAAATGTTAAATTTCTTGTGTTTGCTATTGCATTTATTCCAATGTTCATCAGATGGCAGGGTCAGTGATGAATCATTCATCACTAATGAATCATCATTTTTAAAGATTATGCCAGTACAAATGCATGATGTAGTGACAGACATAGTCACTTATTATTATAGATTATATTTTTTTCTAGCCCCTCTGCCAGGGACTTCAAGGCAATATCCATGGAGTTTCCCAGTTCTATCATCATATAAACCTGTACAGTTGGTTAGACTGGAAAGCAGTGACTGTCACATTTAGCCAGCTTGGCCTGTGCATGGATTTGAAACCAGATTTCCACTACCCTGTATGCCATTTCATCCACCTGCTTTCCTTATTGCCCACATTCTTGGATGTGGATGGGATGGTACATGCTACACCCACAAAGTAAATTCATGGAAGCAGAATGCCTTGAAGACCTGTCAAAGAAAGCAGCACCGCTTGTGTTCAGAGAAAACAGCAGCTCCTTGCTAATTGTTTTGCTTCCTTTCTCTCTTGCAAAGGACAATAGGAATTCAGGCCCTCATTTATTATACACCAGAGAACCTCCATCCACAAAGATTCTGGCCTCTATATGTACTGTGCATCACCTCTGAGCAGTCTAGCTCCAAGTTGTAATGGCATGACTAAAGGTCCTTCTCAGGTCTGCATATGAAGAAAAAAGTTCAGATTGTTGAAAGCCCTGAGACAAAAAATAGCACCTGGGGACTGTGATATAGCCCAAATGCCTAATGAAAAAACACAGTTGACCATCTGTTCCCCAAAGCACAAGAACAACAACAAAGGGCCAATAAAGTGTTTGTCGTAACATCAATAACAATTTCATTTCAGTGCATTTCTTAGTGAATTAATGACTAATGGAGGTTAACAACCTTCATATTTACCCAGGGCGATTAATCCTCCCTATTAGTCATTAATCCCTACAAATGTGGCTGTGATCATTACAACATAATTGATGGAGTAGTTGACACTATTAATATACATTTCTTAAGGCCCACACAAGCCTCTGTGCCCTCTTTTCTTTTCCAAAATTTACTCATTAATCAGAATAGGCTGACGTTGAACTGATAGTGAACTAATGCTATTGCTCTGCTAAATGCTTTAAGCAATATGGACCTCTTTGCAGTCCATGTATTGGATTTCAAGATGATTTCTGCTATACAAATAGATGTGTTTTTTTAATAGCTGTGAGTTATACTTGATTCTCTTTTCTTTTAGGGCGTGAGGTGAAGACTACAAAGCATATGCTAAGCACATTGTGGAGTTCAAGCATTTGAACTGGTACAAAAATGGAAAGAATGTCGATCACGCCTAGAAAGGAAAATCTGTACAATGATTTCATTACAGTGAAAATTGTACATGCTGTAGCCATTCAAGAAGTTGGGGGAATTAAGCAGCCAGATGGTGAGAGAGACGAACTACAACTGGGAACTTAATTAAAACAAAGCAGAATATTAAATGGGGAAAAAACTCAAAGGAAAACAAAGGCAACCCAGAAAGAGAAACAGAACCCCAGTCCTAGGTGCTAGCCAAGATTTGATATTAGCCTGAAATCTCCAGTCTGGTACCACTGGGCAACAGTTTGCCATAGATTTCTCTTGGTGCTCACCAAGCTTTGGTGCCTCCTGAGCTTTAATTTATGCCTTAAAATGCTTTTCAGGAATATTTTAACTGGGAGATTAGCATGTTACAACATGAAGTGCAGCCCTCCAGGGCCTTGTGGGTTAATAAAAGCATTTTTGTGCTTTGGAGCTGTGGTGACCTGAGCCCTCTCTGAGGACACAAGGTCTGATGCACCAATGCCACCACCAAGAATAAAATAAACTCAGACTATGCAGCCTCCCAGTACTCCCAGTCCCATTGTGCTGGGCTTCTTGTCAGCCCACCTGTGCCCTTTGTCAGCCCACCTGTGCCCTTTGATTGCAGGTTGCATGCAGTTCATCACATGCAACTTGGTTAATGCCACAGTATGCTTGTAATGGAAAGCTGTCGGAGATTCCCTGTTCTCTTGGCCAACAGAGCAAAATCCCACCCAGAACTTTCTTGGTCCTTCAGTCCAGGACCAGTTGCTGGATCCAGCTCATGGCACACCCAAGTTTGAAGAACAAACAGTTTATTAAAATGATAAAATATAGGGGTGGAGGATTCCAAAACATACAGACCAAAGGGATAAAACAGGGAAGATAGGGGAAGGGAGGAGAAGCGGTGAATGGACAGTAGCAACTTTATAGTATACAGCCAGCCAAGAAAGCCCAGCTCCCACAACCTTGTTGGCCCACTTGGAGAGAAAATAAGAAATCTAAATCCTAGCCTCAACTATGCATACAGGGACTTTACCTTCCACAGGCTCAAGACAGCAATCTTCAACATGAAGCAAGAACGGCAGACTGGAACCTCCCAAGAGAGGAACAGGAAGCCTTTCTCTTGCCTGGCTTTATCCCCACTTCCAGCCTAGGACAGCTGACCTGTGGGCTGATGGTCCCTCTCCCAGTCCTTGGGGCCACTCATTTGTTCCATGTGCCAGTTGTTAGTGGGCCACAGCTGTTATCTCTGGTTACCTTGAGGCCATAATTTTAGATAGTTCTCTTCACAAAGGGAGGAGACTGACTCCCAAGGCCTTGGGTGCCAGATTCCTGCTAGGCTGGCACCTGGATTTACAACATTTTCCCAGTTGCAATGGGCAAGAGGAGCAAGACTAACACAGCCTGTTCTCCTGCTCCATACAACTGCTGTTTCCACAGTCTGAACACCTAAGAAGGACTTCTGTGCAGATATACTCTGGTGGTGACATCATCTCTGGTTAGTCATACAAAGACGCCCTCTCTTTACCCATGCAGAGGACTTTTTGCATCTATCTGCAACTTCATCGCAGAGTTGAGATCCCTTTCTTCTGAGCCTTTCTTTTCTTGCCTTTCCATTACAAAAACCCTAGAGGAACACAACAGGCATTTCTTCCTCACGGTCACAGATAACATTGCAATAGTCCTTCGCTAAAACAAAAACAGCAACAACAACAACAACAACAAAGAAACAAAACATGAGAAAAGAGCTGGCTAGACCCAGAAGCAAAACTGGAGGGTTCCTACTTTATTTCAAAACCTATAAACAATTGTAAGGAATGCCAAGTGTTGAAAAGCTCTGAATAATCCAGGAATATCCCTCAAGATTCTGCCATATTCCGAGTGGTGGGAGGAACCTCTTAAGCAGTCTGACCCCAGTTGTTTAGGAAAAACATTCAGTTGTCACCCTATTGGCAATTCTAGCCTCTCAGCTGCTCTGCTTGGAAAGAGTCTTATCAAATGAGCTTGCTGACTGCTTAGAGAGGCTAGCAGTTTAGAACACCTAACACAAATAGGACATTAAAAGTCCACCTTCCCTCTCTTCTCTTTTCAGTGGAACCCCCAACTTGGAAAGAAGATTGCATGAAGGGTGATAACTGGTTTGAACAAACATCTCCTCCTAGGAGAAGTTCTACAATTCAATTCTGATTAGAAACCTGTAATAGAAAGAGGTGGTAACAGCAAGCAAGCAGCATCAGGAGCAACAAACACACAAAAAGATAACAGAGGATTTGTCGTGGCTTCCTGGTCTGCTGGACACTAATCCAAACATTTCAGAGGATGGAGCTGAGCTGTAATTGATGGAGAGCAAGTCTGAACACTGTTTATTTTGACTAGTTCAAAGGGCAGCCCTCCTGGCTGTAAAGCATTTTAATCCAGGCATGGCAGGTATCATGTGCCTAACAGTCAGCAAAATGGAATAGAGTATGTCCATATTTCATGTGGCCTCTTCCTGCTCCACTCTCAAAGAGTGTGGCTGATCCTTACATCATGCATTTGGCTTCTCCAGACTAACAGTTCTGCAATTAAGTGCTGGATCTAAAGAACTGTACAACCAGTGTTGGGTGCCCAAGGGGCTCTGGACTTGGATTTTTCACTGCAGATGGGGACTACAGTCAAGAAATTAAAAGACGCTTGCTCCTGGGGAGGATAGCTATGGCAAATCTAGACAGCATACTAAAAAGTAGAGGCATCACCCTGCCAACAAAAGTATGTATAGTCAAGGCTACGGTTTTCCCAGTTGCAATGTATGGCTGTGAAAGCTGGACCATAAGGAATTGAGGCCTTTGAATTGTAGTGCTGGAGAAGACTCCTGCAAGTCCCTTAGACTGCAAGGAGATCAAACCAGACAGTCCTAGAGGAGATCAACCCTGACTACTCTTTAGAAGGCCAGATACTGAAGATGAAACTTAAATACTTTGGCCACCTGATAAGAAGGAAGGACTCCCTGGAGAAGAGCCTAATGCTGGGAACAATTGACGGCAAAAGAAGAAGGGGACAGCAGAGAATGAGGTGGCTAGATGGAGTCACTGCAGCAGTCAGCATGAGCTTGCATGGATTCCGGGGGATGGTGGGGAACAGGAAGGCCTGGAGGAATGTTGTCCATGGGATTGTGATGGGTTGGACACGACTTCGCGACTAGCAACAAGCAGCAACAAGTTGCATTGGAAAATGGTGGACGGATGGATGGATGGATGGATGGATGGATGATAGGACTTTCAAGAAAAACTTGTGCTATGGCACTTGGCTATGCAGAAAAGTGCCTTCTCCTAGGTCAAATCATCAGCCCATCCATAACTTTAGAGTTCAGGGATTCAGAGTGGAGTCTCTCCCAGCCATGCTTGGAAATGCCAGAGCTTGAACCTAGGACCTTCTGCATGCAGAACATGTTCTCTATTGCACATTGCTAGCTTCTCTTCATTTGTTTTTCTGGGGGCATTAAGACATACCATTGAAAAACTACCCCCTATGTGGGCATATACAGGATTGCTCCTAAGAAGCTTACAGCAGTTCTTCAGATATCAGCCAGTGCCTGCACTGATTTAATCTTAATGCCTATTTGTGAGGGAAGGGCTGGTTAGCTTCTCAGTAGATGTTTCTCTAGCAGGCCATAAGTACACTTCTGCTGAGTTGCTGGGCATAGATCGCCACTTGCTTTGCAAGTTGCCATGCCTCTTACATTGCCCATGGTAAAGGAGCATCACCATGGCCATGGCAATGGTCTGCCAATTTCTTGAATCGCTCTCTGACAAGTCTTTGGTTAACTGCCAAGGCTTGTTGTTCATTTGCACAATGCAGTTGGGCCAGATGAGATGCTTTGGTTCAAGTTCTTTCGCTCCATCCCCACGCTCCTCTTTGAACGCTCCACAGCTTTTGCTAAGAGCCCCTTCTGAGTAGTTCTGCTTCCTCTTTCAGTCTCATGACACTCCAAGTCAATCTTCTGCTTTTTTCTAGGTGAGGAGTTGAAAGGTTATTTTATGCTAAATGCCAGCCTATCATTTCTGTGACTAACATTTCACTATTTTGTGCTCCCTCTTTTCTCTCTTGACTTCTTTGGACTCCTCATGCAGGGAAATCTTCATGGCAAAGTCAAGATTGTGGGCATTCTCAGCAGGGAGAGTGGCGATGGCTTTGTAAGCAATGAAAGACTGAGACAGCGTCCTTTCTGAGCCTCGCAACATGATAAACTGCTAGGAAGAATGCCTCTGTGTTAGGCACACAGTTATCAAATGCCCCTCAACCCTCTCTTTCCCTTGAAACTTGCACTCTTTTAGTTCCTTTCTGTAACACTTTCAACAGTTTCTTTTTCAAAGCTGGATGCACGTCAGTCAATCTTTTACACATGCCCAAACATCACAGCCAGTGCATCATGGTATTTGTTATACCAATGTGCAAGACCTTGGAATGCTCGGTAAAGAAAGCGCCTGACCCATCTTTCCCTAATCAGAAGCATTTGTTTATGGCTACATTTGGTGAATGTCATTCCACAGCTAGGTAATTTCTGGCAACTGCTCCCTGTATAGCATGAGGTCTCTCTTGCTCCAGTGCCAAGAGGGGTGTGTCGAAGCGGCATACCACTGCGGTTGTTCATTTAAGGCCAGGCAGCTTGAGAGGGCAAACAAAAGAAGGATCAAGGCTTGGTGCAAGAAGGAGAACAACTAAATGTGGGCCCAGTAACAGAGTAACAAGAAGAAAGGCTAAGAACAGAGATAACAACCGAGGCGGAGGGACGTATTAGATTAAAAAGCACTTGGAAGATAAAAAGAAAGCACTGTTTCATCCAGTTTATATACTCAGAGCAAAGAGAAATTTCCGCTTTAGTAAGGAAAGAACAAGAAAGGAAGAAAAATACTTTTAAAAGAATGCCAATAAATAAAGGGGGAAGTAGAACAATGAGAAATCCAAAGCAATGCAGGAAGCGTAATGGTCAAAGCACAAATACAGAAATACATAGCTGGAGAAGAATGAATTAAAAATTGGAGAGAAAAATAGAAATCAACTCAAACTTGTTAGGGACAGTTCTGTGCAAGCTAATGGATGCCTGAAATGTGCTGTTTTCCTGGCCTGCATCCCAGAATTTTAACTAAGGGGAATCCCAGAAAGTTGTTGCTGTGCAGATTTAAGTTTTGTTCCAAATAATTTGCATTGCCCGAGCAATTCAGTCAATCCTTTTGTAAGCTATCTGACGACAGCAATACAGAGCTTTATTTCCAAATTCTAAGTCCTTAGAAAGAACACGGGAACAGAATAAAAATTTAGATAAAGGTTATGTGAGTTATTAGAACCATCTCATCCTTATAATCCTGTGTTAGGAGGTCTAGTGGAAGGCTGCTATTTGGGTACTGCTTTTCATGCTGGCTATATTTATTGTACAAATGCCACATTTAGAACAACTGGGTGACTTGAGTACTAGTCCCGACTGCCATAAAGCTCCTTAGGTGAACTTGGGGCCAGTCATTGACTCTCAGCCTAACATCACAGGGTTGTTGGATGAAAAGTGGGATGGAAATATTAAAAACAAATAAAATAATAATAATCATGCCTGAAAAATTAGCTACTTGCACTACCTTTGGGATCTGTTGCCAACCTGACATTTGTACTCAGGCATTTAGAGATATAAGATACATGGATATTTTGCACATACATTTTGCATGTTGATATCCAGGGCACATCTCAGAGTTTCCATCCTATGGTTATGTATCTGATCACCACTTTCTAATGAATAACAGATCTACCACCACATTATCCACCCCATGAAAAGTCAGTGAAAAATCAATACGCATTGATAGATGCACTATAGGCTTTAATAGCTGTTAATTGATAGCTTGGGAAGACTGAAAAGTAACTAAGAAATACATTAAACAAATTTGTGTTACAATTAGTCATCATTTCCCACCCCTCTTTCACAGTTAAATTACCAATGTATTTAATACTTTTCAAGAACTCATTTTAAGTGTGGATCTATGAATAGTAAGGATGGAAACATCTTTGTACAGTGGACTTATTTTTGTTGGTGTAGTTGGACATTATTTTCCCCTGTATTTTTATGATTCTGATCACTTGGAACCCCTTTGCATTCCTTTCAGATAATGGCAGCAGCTTTTAAAAACGATCAGCTGACCCTTTATACAGCACGGTCTGCATAGTAAAGTAGCATTGTGCTACTTCACTGAATGGGTCCCAGCACCAGGTTCTTGAGGACCTTTGGGTGAAACACTCCCAATGGGTTCCTTCCTTCCTTCCTTCCTTCCTTCCTTCTCACTACCACTGCCATCAACTGCTGTTGTGCCCCATCTTTTTTCTTATTATTGGCATTTCTTTCTTCCTTGACCAGAAAGAAGCAGGCAATAGCATCTACTGCTCCTCCTTCTCACCATCATGATTGTCTGGACCAAAGCAAGAGGAAGGTGAACAACAGTTCATAATGTAAAGAAGAGAAGAAGCTCCAAGGAGCTCTTGTCAATGAGACGCTGCCTGGGTGTGGGCCCAATCATGAGCTCAGTCATGCCCACCCTTGATGTTGGTTCTTCAAGAAACTCTGGCGGAATGGGGAGGAGATGAAGGAGGCATCTTGCTCCTCATTCCAATGCCAGGGAAGAGCTGCGATGCAGAAGTGCTATTCAGAGCGGTCCTAGCGGAGTTGGCAAGGGAGGAAGGCTGAGCTACTGCCAGCCTCTTTCTCTGCATCTCAAAGCTAGTACCATGAACTCATGGTGCTGAATCAATATTTCACTAATTAACAGATGTGATCTAGGGGATTTCCCCCAGCATTTCGAGGCAAGTGAGGCAGACCCAGGGCTCTTCTTCAACCATTCATGAATTGGCTTACTTAAGTGAGGCCTTTGATCTAACTTGACCATCACCCATCTGCTTGTCTTTGTTGGTTTCTAATGCAACTCAGTTGAGTGGCAGAGATAACCACATAGCATCAGGACCATCCATTCAGGACTGGTTCATACTTTGAATACCTGCTTGATTGCCACACACACTTTCAAATGGTGAGTCGAAAATCAAAACAAACCAGCAGCAAGCTATAGAGCAGTCTTGAGCACAGAGACCTCTGATTGAAATTGGATATGGATGCTCAAGATGACGTTCTACATTTTGAATATAAAATGCAGCTCCAACTCTATGCCCATTTTTAAGTGGGTTCTGGAAATATAAAAAGCTCAGGTCAGTACAATCATTTCTTTGCTTGAGATTAGGATGAAGCCTGACGGGCATATTCAAAACAACATTATACACCGACAAAATGGAAACTCAGTTTGACCCCTGCACTATTTTCAGTGGGAATAGGTGCGAGTAAGACTTCTCATATTTTTGCTTTAGTTTCTGCAATGTTTTAATAGCTTCTGAAGGAATATTCCTGTTCGGGTGTCTGGATGACTATTTGCTCCAAAGGTGGATACCACCAGTTCCACCACCTTATTCTTCTTTTTCCAGGTGTCACTCTACACTCATAGGTACTGAACATCCTCATGTCCCACTTGGTTTTGGAGACAGTCCCCCTAAGGTTTGGAGAAAAGTTTCTAAACCTTCTAAAGGAAGTGGGGGTGGGGGAGAGTGCTGTCCTGTTTCTCAATAGCTCCATTTTAGGTAAAATCCTGGTGGCACTGATTACTTCAACTTATTGAAAGTGCTATCTATACAGATGTTGCTTTACAGATCAACAAAAGCATAAAAAGCCTAAAAGTTACATTGAAAGTTACATAAAAAGTGCCTGTCACTGACCCTAGGAGCTTGCTATTTAAATCCATGGTACAGACAACAATGGAAGAGAAAACAAGAGAGGGGCCATGGCACTGGGACTAAATGCATGCCAACAGTCCTATGTGCATTAGCTTTAGTTTTATTAGAGGCATTATCTTTGTTCTCTGCCTTTGGATCTCAGGCTTCTGCTCTGGGCTCAGTATTCATCAGGAACAGGAAGGGTGCAATGCAAGTTCATTTTTGCTAAGAACAACCCATGGTGATATAATTGTTTGCGTGCTCATAGAGAAGCAGCTTATATAAAGTCTCACATGTATGACAATGAAACAGAGCCAGAACTACACTCAGGCAGATTGAGCAATGGCAGGCAAGTGTCAGGGGAGAAACTGGATGATACTGTTGTAGTCTTCTGCAGGGTACTTTCAGTATAGGACCAAAAGGTTGCATCAGAGGCACCTGGTCCAGGTGAGTTATTTTAGCTGTTGAGGGGTACCCTGATTTAAAAAACTAATATGTGAAACTGCTTCTCCACACCCCTTGCCATTAGAATTTATGCAACGTATACCTATGTAATAGTCATTTGGATAACATCTATATTTAGAAAAGGAGTTTTGTTTCTATTTTATCATTTGAAGTATTGAGTCAAAACAGATCCCACTTCCCTGCTTTCTATCTCAATCTCTCCCCTACCCTTTCTTTCTTTTAGAGAGAGAGAAAGAGAGAAAGAGAGAGATGATGATGATGATGATGGATGGACAGATGGATGGATGGGTAGGTGGATGGAATGGAATGGAATGGATGGATGAAAATAGCATGCATATAGAGAAGATGCTTGGAGGAGGCAGGAAAAGCTGACCCCTGAAACCTGATGCTTGGAACGATTGCTGGATGGCAAGGCCATTCACTTCCCCCAGGGTGCTATAGAGCCTGTCATGGAGCAAACATCTGCTGACACCGCACAGCTGCAAGACTATAAAGACGGATTATCTATGCTAGCAGTGATTTTTTAAAAGTGCTTTTGCTCAGAGTTTATAGTCTGCAAGTGATGTCACTGGCCATATTTTAAGGTGGGGTACCCAGCTACCGATGTGAAAATTGGCCGGCCTTTGAATTTTCTGACTGTGTAATATCTATGGGAAACCTTCTTTTCTTCCTTTGCCTAAGATTTTTGCCCCCAGATGTACCTCCCAAAGACATTAAATGTGATCCTCTGGACTTTTTGTGGGATTGACAATTTCTTTCATGTGACCACCGATGGACTTCAGCTGCTGATGAGCTTCAGTTGTTCAGCAACTGTATGGCCTGCTGCTCTGTGCTGCTGTATTTTACAGGCTGATTGAAGGCCCTGAGAGGAACTGGAGTTTCTTTCAGGTCTTGGAATCAATGAGAAAATCCATGCTGCTCCTCAGGTAATTAGCCAGAGGCATGTCGCTTGAGCCCTATTATCTGTGTCTATACTATCTCCTTTGCTGAGTAAATGATACCACTGTTATGAAAAAGCCTGTGTGACAGTTTATAATTTCACAATGAAATTCAAGTCGTCATAGCGCGTGGAGAAACAACCAACTAAATTATAGTCATTCATCATGTTAGCAGAACATAACACCTCCTATCTAAAATAATTAAATTAAATAATTAATAATACTTGAATCAATGTGTTTTAATGTGCTATAACTATAATGCATGTTTAACCAGATGCAAGTCCCACTGATTTCAGACTTATCCCCCAGTATGCAGAGATTTGCAGTGCTATGGTGAATATATTGCCCCTATTGAAAAGTAAGTACCAATGAGTTTAATGGCACTTAGTTCCAAGTGTATTTGTATAGATTTGTGCCCTTCATTGCTTTGTTTAAAGGAACAAATAATCCATGTATTATATGCTGTGAGTAGTTCTGAACAGGGAACCAGACCAATATCTGATTCTACTAGGTATCTACTGTTTTATTAAAGCATATGTTGCTGATGTGTTTTGATCACAAGATCTTCAAATTCGGAGAGGAAAACTAAAAGAAATGATTACTATATTATCAAATGATTACTGTATTATCTAATGTTATTATGTTATCTAATTTCCTTGGCATTGACGCAAAGTATTTTGCTAGACAGCCTGGACACCAATCAGAAGCAGCTTTGTTTTTTGCTGATTTGGGTGATTTCCTGGGGGAACTAAATTAGGAAATATCTGAAACAACTAAAATATCATAGCAGACTTCTGATATTCCTGTGCTGATGAAGGCAAAGCAGTGCTAGATAGAGGCATGCGCTGCTTCTTATCCTTTCCATCACAAAATGAAGAGGCCCCATGGAGTCTCCTACCCCAGTTATAAGGCAAACATTCAGACTTCCCAACCCAAAACATTATTTAGGGAAATGGAAGCCTTTGGTCTGCCCTAGAGCCAGGCAGGATGGGAAGAAGACAAAACCCAATGTCAGCTGGATGGGCCTTTGGGCTCATCTAACTGCATTACCAGTGGTAGGCCAGGATGGCAATGGTAAGGCTGTAGGAGGATCCTACAGAGTTTGCAAGTGCTGGATTCTCCCACCCACCTTCTTGTCTCCCATTTGTCCTCTCCAAGCTCCAGCAAACCCAAAAGGGCAGCTACTGTGGTTATTCCATGGTAGGAAAAATGACCCAGTATCACGTTTCCCCTTCTGAAGCTGTAGGAGTATTTATAAGTTATGACCTAAGGAGTGAGAATCCAACATATCCTAGGTCCCAGGGACCATAGGCTTGCTCTGCCCCTAAATTTTATCTCTTTCTGTGTGTACTTCCTAATTCTTTTAATTATATCCAGATTAAAATTCTAAACCATTGCTCTACCCAATAGGCCAATGGTAACATAAACAACTGTTATAATAAATCTACAACTACTAATGAGTAAGCTTTGCAATGCTGTAACAAAGATTTGTTCCATTTAATAAATTAAGAGTGTTGTAATTCTTTACACTGCAATTGTATGCATATCTATTCAGAAGTAGTCCAACTGAATTACTAGTCCTTACTCATAGGTAAAGTGCATCTGAACTGGAGCCACAAAACATTCCCTGGTAGTATGGCAGGATATTTTTTTAACAAAGATTTGTAATGTTGATATTTATAAAAATTATGGATGGAAGACACCTGCATCCTCCCACACACTGGAGTGAAAACTTCTTATAATATAATTGTTACTTGTACTTTTTTCTTTAATTTGGGGGAAAAAAACCTCTTTTGTCCTCATAAGGACATTTCTACAGCTGTTATCCTTCTGATTAATCAAAAGCAAAATGATTAATTAAGTGTAAACTTTAAATCATGTGACAATACTAAAAAATCAATGATGATGCTTCTGCTGTTGAAGATTTTCTTTTTTCTTTCATTACAATTTAAAGTACAATCAATAACCAGGTGATAATTTTTCAGAATGGCTGTGACTGCAGAATGGAAGCACACAACTTTGATTTTTAACCCACAATATTAATCACAAACTCCCTTACATAGCAGTTCATGTGTTAGGCATTCATGTATTAATCACCCCATGTTAAAAAATGCACACGAACCCTGTCAGAAAATGTAATGTAAAAACAGAAACAGCTTAGTTCAGCCTAGCCTCCTGAGAAAACACATCAAAGGCACTCACTTTGAGACCATACTTTGTCAGCAAACTGTAAGTCAGTTTCCATTGAAGTGCAATTCAGTGAGGCCAAAAACTAATCCCTGAGCACAATTTAATGAGTGGCATTCACAGTGCACTCTGATTGGTTACACATTCGCTGTTGTCTGTGTTCCATGGGCCTCTGTCTGTTAACATTTGCCTTCCCATCATACGATTTTCCCAGGACAAAGTCAAGTTTGCCCAGTGAACAAATCCACCTCTAAATACTTCATCATGCAAAATCACAGGAAGGCTCCAGTCCAATGCATATTTTCGTGGAAGTAATTCCCATTAAACTCAAGGAGACTTACTGCTAAGTCAACAAGCATAGGATTGGGTTGTAAATATATTCAAAGTAAAAGATAGCCTGAGATACTTCGGTGTATATTGAAGCACTAAATTGGCAATGAAATGTCCACTTCTTTAATGTTTTGGTTTGATGTACCACAATCATCTTCTGTAATATAAGCAAGTTAAAAGCAATGTGTTCCTGGCAATGTATTCTCAGAACTAAAATCATAAAAAGTATATTTTTCTCTATAAGACTTTACCACAGATATAAAAACTGAAAATAAAGTCAATGCCAAACACATTTGCAAAAAGTCCAGGTCAATATGAACTTTACCACTTTTATCTAATTTATAATTGAGTACCCTCTAAAAGCTTTGCTCTGACATAAATTATTTTTGTACTGAGGCTTCGTTATGGCTGCTGATAGTTTACAACCTTCTAAATATCACAAAACCATCATAAACAATGCATCATGCATGCACATTAAAAAAAAACTGGAAAAAAGATCGCCTACTTTGTCTTTCAACCCTCAAGGCAGCAGGAAATTGTATAGACCTGAGGAACAAAAGTGGGGGTGAGGAAACAAACTAATCTTGATCTATCTATACGCATGTCATTTTTCATAGCATATAGTACAAATCATCCACTATGAAATTCAGAAGGAAGGACTCAACCCTACCAAGTATTTGTCACATGAGACTGGGGAAAACATACTATTAGTCTTGATAAAGTGCTTGATGGCTTTCGGGATCAAAACCAATCTGTCATTCCATATAGGCATGTCAATCCATATAGCCCTGTCAAGAGCTATGGGATTTTAGCAATAAATTTGCCCTTGTTTGTTGAAATTGAACACCTTAATGGAAACTTACCAAATATTTGTTGGCTGTATCTCTCTGCCTGGAAATGAAGCACAATATCTTCAGTGTTTTAGGGTGCTGATCCTGCCCCATGAAAATGTTAAGATTCTTGTGCAGTACATTGTCTGCAACATTAATCTTCAAATGCATTCAAATGTTGAATCGGGATGGAATGTTCCATGTATAAGCCTAAGAAGTTTTGCAGACCACCTGTTTAGATGAGAAATGAGACGTAATCATTGTCTTTACCAAAAGGTCACACCTTGTGAATAGGCATAATGGATTAAGAGCTTTCTGGATAGGTAGGTTTGAGAGCTATGTACAAAGTACAGATAATACTTTGTTATTAGGAAGTTCCCAGTGCAAAGATTCCTAAGAATGATAGTTTGGCAGGGCTTAGTAAGGATTTAGAAGACTTGGCAATGCACAATTCCCAGAAGACTTTTGTGATAAGGATGTCCTGTTGGTAAGACTTGACTTGTAGGTGTATTGAAGATACCAGGAACAAGCTCCAAATAGAATAGTTAATGCCAGGAGAAAAGGTACCAGAAGCAGACTCCCCTCAAAAACATCCCTATTGGTGCTGATGGAAGATGTGGGATGTGGGATGGAGGGAAGAGGTGAGATGGAGAGAAGTAGTGCCAGTTCTATCTTTAGGCAGAGTGAGGGAGCTGCTGCAGGGCTCAGAGGGGAGATACGGTGCTGGAGAACAGAGCTATGGGTGCCGTTCAAGCCCTAAACTCCCTCAGCTACCCTGCTGCCTCTGGCTGTGATGGAGGATGCTCCCCTATTGCCAGTACTGAAGGGCAGGGCAAGTTAGCTGTGTTCATACAGCATACCACTTGGTTTGCACAAACCATAGACTGGGCTGGTGGCCAATGGTCCAGCTCACCATAAACAACAGGGCAGCTCTGAAGCCAGTGCAGTCATGCAGTGCACCAGGACTAGCAGCAGCAGCAAAAACCTTCACTCCTGGCTGGAAATACTGCCATCTTATCTCTTCTGGGAGACACTCTGAAGGAGAGACTCTGCAAGAAAGGAAACAACAAGCAAGGCCTGGAGGAGCAGCTTCACCCCAGAAGGAACTTACCTCTTCCTCGATGATGGGCCTTATCTGGAAAGTTGGGGGTGGTAGGGATGGTGTGTTGCCTACAGCATGTTGCCGCTGAAGGGCCAACACCAAAGGAGGCCATCCCGCTGGGGCATCCAAAGAGCAAGACCAAAGACCAGTATCTTTCAAAGAAGTTCATTTATGTATTTATTTAAAACTTTTATATGCCGTCCCTTATGCATGGCATCTCAGGATGGCTCACAATCAATAAAATCAAATACATTAAAAACAATCCAAGCAATAAGTAATATATGTTCAATAAAACACGACTGTTGCATTAAAATACCAATTTTTAATTCATCTGGTATAATGGCAGGATAGCCATAGTCCCTGCTCTCCCTCCTCTGTAATATCTGGGTTGTTTTGTTTATTTATATTCCTTATATCTGATTACTATAAAAGCTCAAGATAGTTTTCATAGAAAGCCAAAAATAGAAACATATATTAAAACTATGTTACAACCATAGTTGGGGCGTGAAACTGCTCTTTGCTACTGGTATTCATTCAGTTAGGATGGCTTGAGTTTTTGGAGAGTTCGGGATGGTCCACTGAGGCTTGTTAAATGTGGCATGACAATGAGAAATGGTGACCTTGACTGATGGAGAGGCAGTTGAGACCTCTGTGAGCTCTATGTCTTTCCAGTCCATCTTCTAATTTCAGGAATTTTGGTGGTTCATCTGCAGCTCCCTCTAGCCTGAAGGTCAGTCTCCACTGGGGGAAGCCTCTTCCATTGAAAGATCCCCTTGCCTGCTTGAACCACTGTCAGCTCTGCTGGTCCAGAGTCAGAGGATGGCTACACAACTTGCTCAGTCAGATATCCTCTGATGTGCTGGGCTCCTGAAAGAGAAGGACCTCCAGAAAGTGGGGAACATTTGGAGTTGGCCAGGAGTACAATCTCCTACCCGATTCCCCCCCTCTTCTTTTTATTTATTGCCTCAGCCACACAGCCTGTAGGGACCCACACCTGTGCCATGACACAGACACACCTGTTTCACTGTGTACATCTCTGTGTGTGCATGTGAGAACTGTTGACAAAAACAGTCTTGGGGAGTCAACCCTTTTTGAATAAGTAATCCTTAGAGGATTCCCCTGAAGATAGAACAAAATGTAGGGTGCTTTCAAGGACAGGAGGCCCAGTGGATTAACTTGGCATTACTTTGTTCCCAGTCCTGTGAGAAGAAATGCCATTTATAATCTGTGTACAGTGCTAAGTGTGTTACTGATTAATGAAACAGGCCCTTATATTTTATTAAGGTTATGCAATCAAGCACCAGCCTGGAAAATGAGTGTGTGTTTTTTACTTCAAAGGCACTTAAAAATGACAAAGCTTTTGCATTCAACTGACATTGTCACAGAGAGCTGCTCCCATGAGCCTTTCATACCCTATTATGCCAGCTACTTGGCTGTAGATATCTTTATTTGTATGGAAAGCCAGGATTCTTTTACTTGGGAATGATAAATCACATACAGACTGTTCGTATCCATCACACTCTTCTTTAAAAAAAAAAAATCATCCCTCGGCCAAACAAGGGGAGGTTAACAAAAATTCTCAGAATACCATTCCCACATCTATGATCACAGGTATTTGCAGAAAGGCAGAAGGGAAGGGAAGGGAAGGGAAGGGAAGGGAAGGGAAGGGAAG